>NC_053022.1:118566258-118581468 GCF_003073215.2 Triticum urartu
GAAGCTTGCCCCTATATACGTGGGACCTTTCAAGATTGTCAGCAAGAGAGGCGATCTCGCCTATCAACTCGAGCTTCCTTCAAACTTTGCAAATGTTCATGACGTGTTCCATGTCTCTCAGCTCCGAAAGTGCTTCAAGACTCCTGACCGCACTGTCAACTTCGAGGACATTGAGCTCCAAGATGATCTCTCTTATCGTGAGCACCCCGTTGCTATTCTTGAAGAGACTGAACGCAAGACTCGCAACAAGTCAATCAAATTTCTCAAAGTCAAGTGGTCACACCATTCCGACCGTGAAGCTACCTGGGAACGTGAGGATCACCTCCGTTCTGAATACCCGGCGTTCTTTCAGTCCTAGATCTCGGGACGAGATCCTTTCATAGTGGTGGAGTGTTGTAACACCCCGGATTAACTTTCCCAATTTGTACTCCAACTCCGTTTCCGGCGTTAAGTTATATTTATTTCTCGGGTTCGGGTTTTCTCTCGTGTGTTGTCGTTGTCATGCATCTCATATCATGTCATCATGTGCATTGCATTTGCATACGTGTTCATCTCATGCATTCGAGCATTTTCCCCGTTGTCCGTTTTGCATTCCGGCGCTTCGTTCTCCCGGTGGTCATTTCTACCTTTCTTTCGTGTGTGGGGATTAAACATTTCCGGATTGGACCGAGACTTGCCAAGCGGCCTTGGTTTACTACCGGTAGACCGCCGGTCAAGTTTCGTACCATTTGGACTTCGTTTGATCTCCAACGGTTAACCGAGGGACCGAAAAGGCCTCGTGTGTGTTGCAGCCCAACACCCCTCCAATTTGGCCCAAAACCCACCAAAACCTCTCCATCATCTAGAGCGTTCGATCACGATCGCGTGGCCGAAAACCGCACCTCATTTGGACTCTCCTAGCTCCCTCTATGCCTATATAAATACCCCCATTCCAAATCTCGGATCCCCTCTCTCTAAACCCTAAAAAAAGATCCCTCGCCGGACGCGAATCGGGCCGACACGTCCGCCGCCGCCGCCCGCCCAGCGCCGCCACGGCCGTTGGTCCGCGCCCCGCGCCCACATCGCCACCGCGCGCCCACCGCGGCCCGCGGGGAGCCCGCATCCGGCCCCCGCGGCCCAGTCAACCGCGCCGCCGCCCGCCTTCGTCTTCCTCCCGCGCGGGCCGAGCGCGCCCGAGCCGCCCCGCTCCGGCCGCCGCGTACTTCATCGCCGGCGACCTCCGGGGCAAGCGCCCTCGCTGGGACCTCGCCTCCACGCCGGCTCCAGCAACTGCCCGCGCCCCGTCGGCTCTCCACCGGCCGGCGCAGCTCCGGCGAGCGCCGCCTCTCCACCGCCCGGCGCCATCCCGACGCACCACCACTGCCCCGGCAAGTCCGCCGACGTCCTCTCAGTCCAACCTCGTAATCCGCGCCAGATCCAGATCCAAGTTTGGGTTGACTTTGCCCGAAACCCTAGCTCATGTGGCCCATCTTCCATGCTATAACTTTGCATCCGTAACTCCGTTTTTGGCATATAGCATATCAAAATGTTCATCTCAGAGAGTACATCATTTCATTCCATTGCATCATTTTCATTTGAGTTCATCTTGATGCCCGAAATGCTGTTAGAAGAGGGCTACTTGAGTTATTTGTCAGATCTGCTACTCCATTTAGATTTGTCATTTTTGCCATGATTATTGTGTGCATGATATGCCCTGATCTACATATGTTTTGTTAAGGGTTTTGTCATCTTTCCAGAGGTGCAACCCATGTATTTTTGTGATGTGTGTGGTGACTAGCACAGCTTGCCAAGTGAGGCACTTGGTAATTCTGTTCAGGGACTTAGCATTTCCACTAAGTCCTTGACCTGTTTATCTCATGATGCCATATGTTCATGTTGTTTCCTAGTGATCCGTGCCTCTTTTGAGGATGATCAGTAAGGATGTTTTGTTAATCTTGTAGTGCTCTATCCATCCATGTCTTTGTTTGCAATTATGGAGCACCCTAGCTTGAGTCAATCGAGCTCTACTTTTGCTACTTCGTGAATCTGGGCAGATTGTCTACTTGTTAGCGATTTTGCCGAGGATGTTGTAGTTGATCCGTGCATGCTATGCTATTGTTCTTGCCATGTCTAGCTTGCATTTTGTGTATTCTTGATGGATGTATGCTTAGCTTGTCATGACTTGCTCCGTAGTGAGTGCATCGAGCTCGTAAACATGCCTACTTGATATCAGTTTTCAGCATGCTCCAGTTTTCACTAAGTCTGAGATCTGATTATGTTTTTGCCATGTTCACATGCTTGCAATTGTATTTTCTGATCCCTTTTGGCTCAAGGTCACTAAGGGACTTTTGTTAAGCTCTTTGAGTAGCTCCATGCCATGCTTTACTTTGCCATGTTCAGGTCCTGTAGCATGTAGTTTTGTTGCTCCGAAGAGTGCTATCTGATCTGAGATTCCAGACAAGTGTTAATTTCACTAAGTCGGAAATCTGTTTGCCATATGCATTTTTGCCATGCTTGTTTGAACCTGTTAATGGATGAATTGGCCGTAGCTCAGTGCTAGACTTTTGTTAAGAATCATGAATGCATCCCTGCCATGTATTTTGTTGCCATGTTTGGGTGCTGTAGCTTGTTCATCTAATTGCATTTAGATGGCTACTTGCTGTAAATCACAGAACGTGGCCATATTTGAATTGCTTGCCATTTCCAAACCGTAACTCCGATTCCGGCGTTCTTTATATCGTTTTCAAGTGATTTCATCTCATCTTTCCAGTGGAACACTTGGTTTTCCAAGTTAAGGCCAGGATCTTGCATTTCCTGTCACATCTTGCATATGCATCCCGCATCGCATCCCGCATAGCATATCATCTTTGCATCATTTTGTTTGAGCTTTGCACGTGGTTGATTGTGTTCTGTTTGCTCGTTTGTCTTGTTTGGGTAGAGCCGGATACGAGTTCTCTAACGAGGAGCCCGTTGAGTTTGCTTTCGAGGATCCAGTCAACTCTGACAACTTTGCAGGCAAGATGATCATACCCTCGAAATCACTACTATCTTTGCTTTGCTAGATGCTCGCTCTTTTGCTATGCCAATGCTACGATGCCTACCACTTGCTTTCAAGCCTCCCAAATTGCCATGTAAACCTCTAACCCACCATGTCCTAGCAAACCGATTGGCTATGTTACCGCTTTGCTCAGCCCCTCTTATAGCGTTGCTAGTTGCAGGTGAAGATTGGAGTCGTTCCTTGTTGGAACATTATTTACTTGTTGGGATATCATTAATATTGCCATGTTATCTTAATGCATCTATATACTTGGTAAAGGGTGGAAGGCTCGGCCTCTTGCCTAGTGTTTTGTTCCACTCTTGCCGCCCTAGTTTCCGTCATATCGGTGTTATGTTCCCGGATTTTGCGTTCCTTATGCGGTTGGGTTATAATGGGAACCCCTTGATAGTTCGCCTTGATTAAAGCTTTTCCAGCAATGCCCAACCTTGGTTTTACCATTTGCCACCTAGCCTCTTTTTCCCTTGGGTTTCCGGAGCCCGAGGGTCATCTTATTTTAACCCCCGGGCCAGTGCTCCTCTGAGTGTTGGTCCGAACCGAGTAGACTGCGGGGCCACCTCGGGGCAACTTGAGGGTTGGTTTTACTCGTAGGATGTCTCATCTGAGTGTGCCCTGAGAAAGAGATATGTGCAGCTCCTATCGGGATTTGTCGGCACATTCGGGCGGTGTTGCTGGTCTTGTTTTAACCTGTCGAAGTGTCTTGAAGAACCGAGATACCGAGTCTGATCGGAACGTCTCGGGAGGAGGTCTATTCCTTCGTTGACCGTGAGAGCTTGTCATGGGCTAAGTTGGGACTCCCCTGCAGGGTTTTGAACTTTCGAAAGCCGTGCCCGTGGTTATGGGAAGATGGGAATTTGTTAATGTCCGGTTGTAGATAACTTGAACCTTAACTTAATTAAAATGAATCACGAGTGTGTTACCGTGATGTGTTGGAATATCCTAGAGGCAATAATAAATTAGTTATTATTATATTTCCTTGTTCATGATAATCGTTTATTATCCATGCTAGAATTGTATTGATAGGAAACTCAGATACATGTGTGGATACATAGACAACACCATGTCCCTAGTAAGCCTCTAGTTGACTAGCTCGTTGATCAATAGATGGTTACGGTTTCCTGACCATGGACATTGGATGTCGTTGATAACGGGATCACATCATTGGGAGAATGATGTGATGGACAAGACCCAATCCTAAGCCTAGCACAAGATCGTGTAGTTCGTTTGCTAAAGCTTTTCTAATGTCAAGTATCATTTCCTTAGACCATGAGATTGTGCAACTCCCGGATACCGTAGGAGTGCTTTGGGTGTGCCAAACGTCACAACGTAACTGGGTGCTATAAAGGTACACTACAGGTATCTCCGAAAGTGTCTGTTGGGTTGGCACGAATCGAGACTGGGATTTGTCACTCCGTGTAAACGGAGAGGTATCTCTGGGCCCACTCGGTAGGACATCATCAAAATGTGCACAATGTGACAAGGAGTTGATCACGGGATGATGTTACGGAACGAGTAAAGAGACTTGCCGGTAACGAGATTGAACAAGGTATCGGGATACCGACGATCGAATCTCGGGCAAGTATCGTACCGCTAGACAAAGGGAATTGTATACGGGATTGATCGAATCTCGACATCGTGGTTCATCCGATGAGATCATCGTGGAACATGTGGGAACCAACATGGGTATCCAGATCCCCTGTTGGTTATTGACCGGAGAACGTCTCGGTCATGTATGCATGGTTCCCGAACCCGTAGGGTCTACACACTTAAGGTTCGTTGAAGCTAGGGTTATAGGGAATAGATATACGTGGTTGCCGAATGTTGTTCGGAGTCCCGGATGAGATCCTAGTCCTCACGAGGAGTTCCGGAATGGTCCGGAGGTAAAGATTTATATATGGGAAGTCCTGTTTTGGTCACCGGAAAAGTTCCGGGTTTTATTGGTAACGTACCGGGTCCACCGGGAGGGTCCCGGGGGTCCACCAAGTGGGGCCACCAGCCCCAGAAGGTTGTGTGGGCCAAGTGTGGGAGGGGACCAGCCCCAAGTGGGCTGGTGCACCCCCCACAAAGGCCCAAGGCGCAGGGAGAGTGGGAGGGGGCAAACCCTAGGTCCAGATGGGCCTTAAGGCCCACCCTAGGTGCGCCCCCCTCTCTCCCCCCTTGCCACCCTAGATGGGTTGGGGCTGCCGCCCCCCTAGGGAGGGAACCCTAGATGGGGGCGCAGCCCCTCCCCTTCCCCTATATATACTTGAGGTTAGGGGCTGCAAGACACACGAGATCTCTCCCTTGGCGCAGCCCTACCCCTCTCCCTCCTCGTCTCTGCGGTGCTTGGCGAAGCCCTGCTGGAGACCACGCTCCTCCACCACCACCACGCCGTTGTGCTGCTGCTGGATGGAGTCTTCCCCAACCTCTCCTTCTCCCCTTGCTGGATCAAGGCGTAGGAGACGTCACCGGGCTGTACGTGTGTTGAACACGGAGGTGCCGTCCGTTCGGCACTAGGATCATCGGTGATTTGGATCACGACGAGTACGACTCCATCAACCCCGTTCACTTGAACGCTTCCGCTTAGCGATCTACAAGGGTATGTAGATGCACTCTCCTTCCCCTCGTTGCTAGATTACTCCATAGATTGATCTTGGTGACGTAGAAAATTTTGAATTTCTGCTACGTTCCCCAACAGTGGCATCATGAGCTAGGTCTATGCGTAGTTTCTATGCACGAGTAGAACACAAAGTAGTTGTGGGTTGATTTTGTTCAATATGCTTACCGTTACTAGTCCAATCTTGATTCGGCGGCATTGTGGGATGAAGCGGCCCGGACCGACCTTACACGTACTCTTACGTGAGACTGGTTCCACCGACTGACATGCACTAGTTGCATAAGGTGGCTAGCGGGTGTCTGTCTCTCCCACTTTAGTCGGATCGGATTCGATGAAAAGGGTCCTTATGAAGGGTAAATAGCAATTGGCATATCACGTTGTGGTTTCGTAGGTAAGAAAACGTTTCTTGCTAGAAACCCATAGCAGCCACGTAAAACATGCAACAACAATTAGAGGACGTCTAACTTGTTTTTGCAGGGTATGCTATGTGATGTGATATGGCCAAAAGGAATGTGATGAATGATATGTGATGTATGAGATTGATCATGTTCTGTAATAGGAATCACGACTTGCATGTCGATGAGTATGACAACCGGCAGGAGCCATAGGAGTTGTCTTTATTGTATGACGCGTGTCATTATGTAACAAAGCCATAGTAGTAGAAGTAATAGTTGGCGAGCAACTTCATGGAGACACGATGATGGAGATCATGATGATGGAGATCATGGTGTCAAGCCGGTGACAAGATGATCATGGAGCCCCAAGATGGAGATCAAAGGAGCTATGTGATATTGGCCATATCATGTCACTATTATTTGATTGCATGTGATGTTTATCATGTTTTGCATCTTGTTTACTTAGAACGACGGTAGTAAATAAGATGATCCCTCATAATAATTTCAAGAAAGTGTTCCCCCTAACTGTGCACCGTTGCGACAGTTCGTGTTTCGAAGCACCACGTGATGATCGGGTGTGATAGATTCTAACGTTCACATACAACGGGTGTAAGACAGATTTACACATGCAAACACTTAGGTTGACTTGACGAGCCTAGCATGTACAGACATGGCCTCGGAACACAGAGACCGAAAGGTCGAGCATGAGTCGTATGGTAGATACGATCAACATGAAGATGTTCACCGATGTTGACTAGTCCGTCTCACGTGATGATCGGACACGGCCTAGTTGACTCGGATCATGTAATCACTTAGATGACTAGAGGGATGTCTATCTGAGTGGGAGTTCATAAGATGAACTAAATTATCCTGAACATAGTCAAAAGGTCTTCGCAAATTATGTCGTAGCTCGCGCTTTAGTTCTACTGTTTAGATATGTTCCTAGAGAAAATTTAGTTGAAAGTTGATAGTAGCAATTATGCGGACTAGGTCCGTAAACTGAGGATTGTCCTCATTGCTTCATAGAAGGCTTATGTCCTTAATGCACCGCTCAGTGTGCTGAACCTCGAACGTCGTCTATGGATGTTGCGAACATCTGACATACACATTTTGATAACTACGTGATAGTTCAGTTAAACGGCTTAGAGTTGAGGCACCGAAGACGTTTTGAAACGTCGCGAAACATATGAGATGTTTCGAGGGCTGAAATTGGGATTTCAGGCTCGTGCCCACGTCAAGAGGTATAAGACCTCCGACGATTTTCTTAGCCCGCAAACTAAGGGAGAAAAGCTCAATTGTTGAGCTTGTGCTCAGATTGTCTGAGTACAACAATCATTTGAATCGAGTGGGAGTTGATCTTCCAGATGAGATAGTGATGTTTCTCCGAAGTCATTACCACCAAGCTGCTAGAGCTTCGTGATGAACTATAATATATCAGGGACATATATGATGATCCTTGAGATATTCGCGATGTTTGACACCACAAAAGTAGAAATCAAGAAGGAGCATCAATTGTTGATGGTTGGTGAAACCACTAGTTTCAAGAAGGGCAAGGGCAAGAAGGGATACTTCATGAAACGGCAAATCAGCTGCTGCTCTAGTGAAGAAACCCAAGGTTGAACCCAAACCCGAGACTAAGTGCTTCTGTAATAAGGGGAAAACCACTGGAGCAGAATTACCCTAGATACTTGGTAGATAGAAGGCTGGCAAGGTCGATAGAAGTATATTGGATATACATGTGTTAATGTGTACTTTACTAGTACTCCTAGTAGCACCAGGGTATTAGATACCGGTTCGGTTGCTAAGTGTTAGTAACTCGAAATAAAAGCTACGAATAAACGGAGACTAGCTAAAGGTGAGCTGACGATATGTGTTGGAAGTGTTTCCAATGTTGATATGATCAAGCATCGCACGCTCCCTCTACCATCGAGATTGGTGTTTGCGTTGAGCATAGACATGATTGGATTATGTCTATCGCAATACGGTTATTCATTTAAGGAGAATAATGGTTACTCTGTTTATTTGAATAATACCTTCAATGGTCTTACACCTAAAATGAATGGTTTATTGAATCTCGATCGTAGTGATACACATGTTCATGCCAAAAGATAGTAATGATAGTACCACCTACTTGTGGCACTGCCACGTAAGTCATATCGGTATAAAACGCATGAAGAAGCTCCATGTTGATGGATCTTGGCTCACTCGTTTTTGAAAAGTTTGAGACATGCGAACCATGTCTATTGGTGTATATGCATGAAGAAACTCCATGCAAATGGACCGTTTGGACTCACTTGATTTTGAATCACTTGAGACATGCAAATCATACCACATGGGCAAGATGACTGAAAGCCTCATTTTCAGTAAAATGGAACTAGAAAGCAACTTGTTGGAAGTAATACATTTTGATGTGTGCAGTCCAATGAGTGCTGAGGCATGTAGTGGATATCGTTATGTTCTTACTTCACAGATGATTTGAGTAGATGTTGAGTATATTTACTTGATGAATCACGAGTCTGAATTATTGAAAGGTTCAAGTAATTTCAGGGTGAAGTTGAAAGATCGTCGTGACAAGAGATAAAATATCTATGATATGATCATAGAGATGAATATCTGAATTACGAGTTTGGCACAGAATTAAGACATTGTGGAAATTGTTTCACAACAATACAGCCTGGAACACCATAGTGTGATGGTGTGTCCGAACATCATAACTGCACCCTATTGGATATGATGCATACCATGATGTCTCTTATCGAATTACACGATAGTTTATGGGTTAGGCATTAGAGACAACCACATTCACTTTAAATAGGGCACCACGTAATTCCGATGAGATGACACCGTATGAACTATGGTTTAGAGAAACCTAAGCTGTCATTTCTTAAAAGTTTGGGGCTGCGACGCTTATGTGAAAAAGTTTCAGGCTGATAAGCTCGAACCCAAAGCGGATAAATGCATCTTCATAGGACACCCAAAACAGTTGGGTATACCTCCTGTCTCAGACCCGAAAGCAATAAGGGATTTTTCTAGAATCGGGTCCTTTCTCGAGGAAAAGTTTCTCTCGAAAGAATTGAGTGGGAGGATGGTGGAGACTTGATGAGGTTATTGAACCGTCTCTTCAACTAGTGTGTGGCAGGGCACAGGAAGTTGTTCCTGTGGCACCTACACCAATTGAAGTGGAAGCTTATGATAGTGATCATGAAACTTCAGATCAAGTCACTACCAAAACCTCGTGGGATGACAAGGATGCGTACTACTTCAGAGTGGTACGTAACCCTGTCTTGGAAGTCATGTTGCTAGACAACAATGAACCTACGAGCTATGGAGAAGCGATGGTGGGCCTGGATTCCGATAAATGGCTCGAGGCCATAAAATCCGAGAGAGGATCCATGTATGAAAAACAAAGTGTAGACTTTGGAAGAACTACTTGATGGTCGTAAGGCTGTTGAGTACAGATGGATTTAAAAGGAAGACGGACAATGATGGTAAGTACACCATTAAGAAAGCTCGACTTGTCGTTAAGAAGTTTCCGACAAGTTCAAGGAGTTGACTATGATGAGACTTTCTCACTCGTAGCGATGCTAAGAGTCTGTTGGAATTATATTAGCGATTACTGCATTATTTATGAAATCTTGCAGATAGGATGTCAAAACATTGTTTCCTCGACGATTTTCTTGAGGAAAGGTTGTATGTGATACAACCGGAAGGTTTTGTCAATCCTGAAAGATGCTAATAAGTATGCAAAGCTCCAGCAATCCTTCTAAGGACTGGAGTAAGCATCTCGGAGTTGGAATGTATGCTTTGATGAGATGATCAAAGATTTTGGGTGTATACAAAGTTTATGAGAAACTTGTATTTCCAAAGAAGTGAGTGGGAGCACTATAGAATTTCTGATGAGTATATGTTGTTGACATATTGTTGATCAGAAATGACGTAGAATTTCTGGAAAGCATATAGGGTTATTTGAAAAGTGTTTTTCAATGGAAAGCCTGGATTAAGCTACTTGAACATTGAGCATCAAGATCTATAAGGATAGATCAAAACGCTTAATGGTACTTTCAAATGAGCACATACCTTGACATGATCTTGAAGGTGTTCAAGATGGATCAGTCAAAGAAGGAGTTCTTGCCTGAGTTGTAAGGTATGAAGTTAAGACTTAAAGCTCGACCACGGCAGAAGAAAGAGGAAGGACGAAGGTCGTCCCCTATGCTTTTGTCATAGGCTCTATACGGTATGCCATGCTAGTACCGCACCTGATGTGTGCCTTGCCACATGTCTGGCAAGAGGGTACAAAGGTGATCCAGGAGTGGATCACAGATAGCGGTCAAAATTGTCCTTGGAGTAATAAGGACATGTTTCTCGATTATGGAGGTGATAAAGAGTTCGGCGTAAAGGGTTACATCGATGCAAGCTTTAACACCTATCCGAATGACTCTGAGTAGCAAACCGGATACGTATAGTGGAGCAACCATTTGGAATAGCTCCAAGTGGAGCGTGGAAGCAGCATTTATAATATGACCTAGAGATTTGCGAAGTACATACGGATCTGAATGTTGCAGACCCGTTGACTAAAACCTCTCTCACAAGAAAAACATGATCAAACCCAGAACTCATTGAGTCTTAATCACATGATGATGTGAACTAGTTTAGTGACACTAGTAAACTCTTTGGATGTTTGTCACATGGCGATGTGACCTGTGAGTGTTAATCACATGGCGATGTGAACTAGATTATTGACTCTAGTTCAAGTGGGAGACTGTTGGAAATATGCCCTAGAGGCAATAATAAATTAGTTATTATTATATTTCCTTGTTCATGATAATCGTTTATTATCCATGCTAGAATTGTATTGATAGGAAACTCAGATACATGTGTGGATACATAGACAACACCATGTCCCTAGTAAGCCTCTAGTTGACTAGCTCGTTGATCAATAGATGGTTACGGTTTCCTGACCATGGACATTGGATGTCGTTGATAACGGGATCACATCATTAGGAGAATGATGTGATGGACAAGACCCAATCCTAAGCCTAGCACAAGATCATGTAGTTCGTATGCTAAAGCTTTTCTAATGTCAAGTATCATTTCCTTAGACCATGAGATTGTGCAACTCCGCATACCGTAGGAATGCTTTGGGTGTGCCAAACGTCACAACGTAACTGGGTGATATAAAGGTACACTACAGGTACTCCGAAAGTGTCTGTTGGGTTGGCACGAATCGAGACTGGGATTTGTCACTCCGTGTGGTGGAGAGGTATCTCTGGGCCCACTCGGTAGGACATCATCATAATGTGCACAATGTGACCAAGGAGTTGATCACGGGATGATGTGTTACGGAATGAGTAAAAGAGACTTGCCGGTAACGAGATTGAACAAGGTATCGGGATACCGACGATCGAATCTCGGGCAAGTATCGTACCGCTAGACAAAGGGAATTGTATACGGGATTGATCGAATCCTCGACATCGTGGTTCATCCGATGATATCATCGTGGAACATGTAGGAACCAACATGGGTATCCAGATCCCGCTGTTGGTTATTGACCGGAGAACGTCTCGGTCATGTCTGCATGGTTCCCGAACCCGTAGGGTCTACACACTTAAGGTTCGATGACGCTAGGGTTATAGGGAATAGATATACGTGGTTACCGAATGTTGTTCGGAGTCCCGGATGAGAACCTGGACCTCACGAGGAGTTCCGGAATGGTCCGGAGGTAAAGATTTATATATGGGAAGTCCTATTTTGGTCACCGGAAAAGTTTCGGGTTTTATCGGTAACGTACCGGGACCACCGGGAGGGTCCCGGGGGTCCACCAAGTGGGGCCACTAGCCCCAGAAGGTTGCGTGGGCCAAGTGTGGGAGGGGACCAGCCCCAGGTGGGCTAGTGCGCCCCCCCACCAAGGGCCAAGGCACAGGGAGAGTGGGAGGGGGCAAACCCTAGGTCCAGATGGGCCTTAAGGCCCACCCTAGGTGCGCCCCCCTCTCTCCCCCCCTTGGCCGCACCCTAGATGGGTATTGGGGGCTGCCGCCCCCCTAGGGAGGGAACCCTAGATGGGGGCGCAGCCCCTCCCCTTCCCCTATATATACTTGAGGTTAGGAGGGCTGCAACACACGAGTTCCTCTCCTTCTTGGCGCAGCCCTACCCCTCTCCCTTCTCGTCTCTTGCGATTCTTGGCGAAGCCCTGCTGGAGTACCACGCTGCTCCGCCACCACCACGCTGTTGTGCTGCTGCTGGATGGAGTCTTCCCCAACCTCTCCTTCTCCCCTTGCTGGATCAAGGCGTAGGAGACGTCACCGGGCTGTACGTGTGTTGAACACGGAGGTGCCGTCCATTCGGCACTAGGATCATCGGTGATTTGAATCACGATGAGTACGACTCCATCAACCCCATTCACTTGAACGCTTCCACGTAGCGATCTACAAGGGTATGTAGATGCACTCTCCTTCCCCTCGTTGCTAGTTTCTCCATAGATAGATCTTGGTGACACGTAGGAAAATTTTGAATTTCTGCTACGTTCCCCAACAATGGCCTCTTCTCGGCAGAGTCCGGGAAGTGGACACGGTGTTGAAGTAATGTTTGCGCAGGTTGTTCTCTAGTTTCTCACTCGCGCTTTGCCTCCTCTTCTCTCTCTCTTTTGCGAACAGGTTAGCCACCATATTTGCTAGTCGCTTGCTACAGCTCCACATATTTTTCTACCTTGCCTTACCTATAAGCTTAAATAGTCTTGGTCACGAGGGTGCGAGATTGCTGAGTCCCTGTGGCTCACAGATTACTATTACACCAGATGCAGGGCCTGATGATTCCGCTCCAGGTGACGCGCTTGAGCTCAAGTGGGAGTTCGACGAGAACTCTCAACGATACTATGTTTCCTTTCCTGATGATCAGTAGTGGTGCCCAGTTGGGGGTGATCGGGACCGTGTCGCATGTTGGGTTATCTTTTATTTTGGCGCCGTAGTCGGGCCATGAGTGTTTGGATGATGTAATTTTATTTATGTATCTTGATTGACGTGGCGAGTGTAAGCCAACTATGTTATCTCCCCTTTATTATTTATATTACATGGGATGTTGTGAAGATTGCCTTACTTGCGACACATGCCTTCAATGCGATTATGCCTCTAAGTCGTGCCTCGACACGTGGGAGATATAGTCGCATCGAGGGTGTTACAAATAGATAAGGAGGTTTATGTGTGAAAGAGCGTACTATATCACGGGGTTTGGATGCACCGGCGAAGTTTGCGCCAATTCTCAATGTGAGAAAGGCAATGCACGATACCGAAGAGGCTAGCAAGGATGGAATGGTGAGAGTGCGTATAATCCATGGACTCAACATTAGTCATAAAGAACTCACATACTTATTGAAAAAATCTACAAGTCATCAACAACCTCGGCACTACGTGCATGCTCCTAGGGGGATAAATTGGTAGGAAAAGACCATCGCTCGTCCCTGACCGCCACTCATAAGGAAGACAATCAAATGAGGGTTTCAAATTTGTTGCATAACGTTTACCATACGTGCATGCTACGGGACTTGCAAACCTCAACACAAGTATTTCTCAATTTCACAACTACTCAACTAGCATGACTTTGATATTATTACCTCCATATCTCAAAACAATCATCAAGCATCAAACTTCTCTTAGTATTCAACACACTCATAAAAAGTTTTATTATTAATCTTGCATACCAAGCATATTAGGATTTTAAGCAAATTACCATGCTATTAAGACTCTCAAAATAATCTAAGTGAAGCATGAGAGATCAATAGATTCTATAAAACAAATCCACCACCATGCTCTAAAAGATATAAGTGAAGCACTAGAGCAAAACTATAAAGCTCAAAAGATATAAGTGAAGCACATAGAGTATTCTATCAAATTCCAAATTATGTATGGCTCTCTCAAAAGGTGTGTACAGCAAGGATGATTGTGGTAGACTAACAAGCAAAGACTCAAATCATAAAAGACGCTCCAAGCAAAACACATATCATGTGGTGAATAAAAATATAGCTCCAAGTAAAGTTACCGATAGAAGTAGACGAAAGAGGGGATGCCTTCCGGGGCATCGCCAAGCTTTGGCTTTTAGGTGTCCTTAGATTATCTTGTGGGTGCCATGCGAATCCCCAAGATTAGGCTCTTGCCACTCCTTGTTCCATAATCCATCAAATCTTTACCCAAAACTTGAAAACTTCACAACACAAAACTTAAAGTAGAAAAATCTCGTGAGCTCCGTTAGCGAAAGAAAACAAAAGACCACTTCAAGGTACTGTAATGAACTCATTATTTATTTATATTGGTGTTAAAACTACTGTATTACAACTTATCTATGGTTTATAAACTATTTTACTAGCCATAGATTCATCAAAATAAGCAAACAACACACGAAAAACAGAATCTGTCAAAAACAGAACATTCTGTAGTAATCTGTATCTAGCGCAAGATCTGGAACCCCAAAAATTCTAAAATAAATTGCTGGACGTGAGGAATTTATCTATTAATAATATTCAAAAATAATTAACTAAATATCACTTTCCAAAACAAAATTACAACAGTTCTCGTTAGCGCTAAAGTTTCTGTTTTTTTACAGCAAGTTCAACAAGACTTTCTCCAAGTCTTCCCAACGGTTCTACTTGGCACAAACACTAATTAAACACAAAAAACACAACCAAAACAGAGTTAAATAAATTATTTATTACTAAACAGGAGCAAAAAGCAAGGAATAAAAATAAAATTGGGTTGCCTCCCAACAAGCGCTATCGTTTAACGCCCCTAGCTAGGCATAACAAGCAAGAATAGATCTAGGTATTGCCATCTTTGGTAGGCAATCCATAAGTGGCTCTCATGATAGATTCATATGGTAATTTTATTTTCTTTCTAGGAAGTGTTCCATGCCCTTTTAATGGAAATTGAAATCTAATATTCCCTTCCTTCATATCAATAATTGCACCAATCGTTCTAAGGAAAGGTCTACCAAGAATAATAGGACATGAAGGATTGCAATCTATATCAAGAACGATAAAATCTACGGGCACATAATTCCTATTTGCAACAATAAGAACATCATTAATTCTTCCCATAGGTTTCTTAATAGTGGAATCCGCAAGATGCAAGTTTAGAGAGCAATCATCAAAATCACGGAAATCTAGCAAACACAAAAGTTTTGGAAGTAGAGACACTAACACC
>NC_053022.1:118582468-118609522 GCF_003073215.2 Triticum urartu
TCATCAGGAGGAGTCAGAACTGGAGCAGTGACCAATTTCTCTTTCAAAGTGTTGAAAGCAATGTCACACTCTGGAGACCAAACGTACTTGACGTGCTTTTGGAGAAGATTTGAGAGAGGCTTCGCGATCTTAGAGAAGTTTTCAACGAATCTTCGACAGTAGCTTGCGAGACCGAGGAAGCTACGGAGTTGCTTCACGTTCTGAGGAGGTTCCCAATTCACAATTGCAGACACCTTCTCAGGATTCACTGCAATGCTCTTGGCAGAGATGATATGACCGAGATAAAGAACCTCATCGAGCCAAAATTCGCACTTGGAGAACTTGGCGTAGAACTGGTGTTCCCTGAGCTTATCGAGTACCAAACGCAAGTGCATGGCATGATCTTCCTTGTTCTTCGAAAAGACCAGAATGTCGTCGAGATACACCAAAACAAAGTCATTGGTGTAGGCGTTTAAGATGAAGTTCATCATGCGAGAGAAATTCGGAGGAGCGTTGATGAGGCCAAAAGACATTACAGTGTATTCATATGAACCATAGCTTGTCCTGAAAGCTGTCTTGGGAATATCTTGCTCACGGATTCGAATCTGATGATAACCCATACGGAGATCAAGCTTGGAGAATACTTGGGCACCTTTGAGTTGTTCAAACAACTCGTTGATGTTGGGAAGTGGGTATTTGTTCTTGATGGTCTTCTTGTTCAATGGACAGTAATCAACACAAAGTCGGTCCGTTCCATCCTTCTTCACAAAAAGAACACCACAACCCCACGGAGAAGAACTAGGTCGGATGAGACCCATTCTCTCTTGAATATCGAGTTGCTTCTTCAGCTCCTTCAACTCTTCAGGTCCGAGCTTGTAAGGACGCTTGCAAACCGGTTCCGTGCCAGGCTCAAGATCGATGACGAATTCAACTGGCCGGTGCGGAGGCATTCCTAGAAGCTCTTCTGGAAAGATCTCTCTCTTTTTTCGCAAACGACTGGAATTTGCGAGATGGCATCCAGTTCACCCTTCTCATTGAGAGAAAACAGACGGATGGTATCATCCGAGCGGCAAAGACAATTACATCCTCAGAAGAATGAGTCAATTGAATCTGCCTGGCTGCACAATCAAGCTGAGCCTTGTGCTTAGAAAGCCAATCCATCCGAGAATAAGATCAATATCCGAGTTACCAAGGATCATTGGAGAAGCCAGAAACTTGAAATCACCCATCGAGATAGAAATATCCGGAACCTCGTAGTTAGCGAGCAAACATTCTACCCGGAGAGACAACTGCTAACGGTTTATGCATAACTTGAGAAAACCACCATGCTTAGATGCAAAAGGTCTCGAGATAACAATGCGATGCACCAGTGTCAAAAAGAACTTTTGCAGGAACATCGTTAACAGGAAGGTTACCCATGATGACATCTGACGAGTCCTCTGCCTGAGCTGCATTCATGAATTGACCTTGGCGTACTTGGGGTTATGCTTGACCACAGCTGTACTTGCCGATCTCACAGGAGGAGGAGGAGGGAGACGCCTCTGTTGAAACACTTGTTGGCATAGTGACCCTTCTGTTGGCACTTGTTGCACGTGACCTCTGAAAGCGGACGGTGATACGGAGCACTCGATCTTGGAGCTTGAGACGAAGTCTTGTTCTGAAAGCCAGGGTGGGGTGGGTGGGAAGACACTGCCACCTTTGCTCTTCTGCTGATACGGCTGACGGAACGGAGGAGGAGGAAGCCAATACTTCTGCTGCTTGGCCACTTGAGTAGAGGAAGAAGGAGTAACATCTCTGACTCGCTTCTTGGAAGCATCACACCTCAGTTGAGCAGCCTCTTGCTTCATGCCATGTTGTAGAACTCATCGTATCTCAAGGGCTCAAAGAGAACAAGAGCTAGCTGGATTTCTTCTCTGAGACCACCCCTGAACTGGATATATCATGCTCTTCTCATCAGGGACGTCCTGCTTAGGCAAAGCGGGCGAGCTTCTGAAACAACTTGTTGTAGTCATAGACAGACAAAGAGCCTTGCTTCAGGTTGTGGAATTCCTCACGCTTGCTTTCAACCACGCTCTGAGGGATATGATGAGCTGAAATCTTGACGGAATTCATCCCAGGTAATCACACCTCTGGAATCCTTGTACTGCTGGAACCATTCTGCAGCTTGGATCTTTGAGTTGGAAGGAAGCGAACTTGACAAAGTCCTCAGGCCTGACGTTACTGCACTCGAAATGCTTGCACAAGTCCACAAGCCAATCGTCAGCATCAGTTGCCTCAACACAATTGCTGAAAGTCTTTGGCTGGTTAGCAAGGAACTGGTTGAGTGTAGCAAAGTGATTCTGATTGTTGCCTTGGTTGCCTTGGTTCGCTTGATTGCGCTCTTGAAGAATTTGCATGATCAACTCGTGTTTGCATTGGTTGCGGCCATCACAGCTTGCCATGCCTCCGGAGGAGGTGGAGGTGGTGGCGGATCCTGATTCTGATTCTGATTGCTGCTCTTAGCGGGAGCCATCCTGAAGAGGGTGACATCCGTTAGCACATTGACAGATAAAATGAAGCTGAATCAAGCGGGTTGAAATTGCAACATATAGTCTTCACATCCGAACAAAATGAACGAATGCATTCCACTTGAAATGGTCACATATCCATAAATTGAGAAGCCACTTAGAATTTAGGTAGAGGAATAAATCAACAAGGTACGGATCAAGAACGAATACTCGGTAAGAAATCCCAATCTCAAACCAAATATCCGTGGAAGAAGAGCTAGAGCTACAAGAATTCCCACCTATGAAACTCCCGAACCTTTCCGGTTATGCAATCAGGTGTTGGGGATACAGGGGAAGCATAATATCTCACCCAAATCTAGCAAATCCTACATCCAGCTGTATCCATCCTTCAACACATAACCGAGAAAAACTTCGGAAACCATCTACCTCAACCTTCGAAAAGCATCCGTTATACAAGTTATGGCAATACTCCCGAACTCCCGCCCCAGTACTGGGTGGCGTCGAGGTTATCTCACCAACAACTGCATAAAAGAGATTTTCGATGTCGGCGAACTAAACTCAGGTATTCCAGAACTGCAACGATAAAATTGTGACGACAACACCTCGGAGCTCAACTCCCCGGGACACTGCCACAACCCCTAAATGACAGGAGGCACCAAGAACAATGTTCTCATCAAAATCCATCGGAACGATTCCAAGATACCCGCGTGATCCTAAAATTTTTTTTAGTGAAATTTGAGAAGAGAAGAGTCAAAACTCTACGTCAGGATGCCTTACCAGAGCGATGAAGGGACTGGGGAGTAAAAAGAATTCCTAACTCTCCGATATATAATTCCTAAATGACTCAAAACATTTTTCTAGAATCAACAACGGCTGCTAAAAACGATCAAGCATGGGGGCTCCTAAGGTCGGGGAAGGCTCTGATTACCAACTTGTAACGCCCTCGATGCGGCTATATCTCCTACGTGTCGAAGCACGACTTAGAGGCATAACCGCATTGAAAGCAATGTCGCAAGTAAGGCAATCTTCACAACATCCCATGTAATAGATAATAAAAGGGGAAGGTACATAGTTGGCTTACACTCGCCACGTCAAACAAAGTACATAAATAGCATTACATCATCCAATCACTCATGGCCCGACTACGGTGCCAAAATAAAAGATCAACCCAACATGCGACACGGTCCCGATCGCCCCAACTGGGCACCACTACTGATCATCAGGGAAAGACACATAGTAACGGCGTGAGTCCTCGTCGAACTCCCACTTGAGCTCAAGCGCGTCATCTGGAACGGAGTCATCAGGCCCTGCATCTGGTTTGGAAGTAATCTGTGAGCCACAGGGACTCAGCAATCTCGCACCCTCGCGATCAAGACTATTTAAGCTTATAGGTAAGGCAAGGTAAATATGTGGAGCTGCAGCAAGCGACTAGCATATATGGTGGCTAACCTGTTCGCAAAAGAGAGCGAGAAGAGGAAAAGCGCGAAGATAACTAGAGAACAACCGTGGCAAGCATTACTCCAACACCGTGTTCACTTCCCGGACTCCGCCGAGAAGAGACCATCACGGTAACTCACACAGTTGATTCATTTTAATTAAGTTAAGGTTCAAGTTATCTCACAAGGACATTAACAAATTCCCATCTGCCCATAACCGCGGGCACGGCTTTCGAAAGTTCAAATCCCTGCAGGGGAGTCCCAACTTAGCCCATGACAAGCTCTCACGGTCAACGAAGGAATAGACCTTCTCCCGAGACATTCCGATCAGACTCGGTATCCCGGTTCTACAAGACACTTCGACAAGTTAAAACAAATCCAGCAACACCGCCCGAATGTGCCGACAAATCCCGATAGGAGCTGCACATATCTCGTTCTCAGGGCACACTCAGATTGTCCTAGGTACGTCGGTAGGCCAGCCCAGAGTTGCCCCTGGTGGCCACCGGCGGCTGACATGAGGTGGACCAACACTCAGAGGAGCACTGGCCCGGGGGTTTAAAATAAGATGACCCTGGCTCCGGAAACCCAAGGGAAAAGAGGCTAGGTGGCAAATGGTAAAACCAAGGTTGGGCATTGCTGGAAAGCTTTAATCAAGGCGAACTATCAAGGGGTTCCCATTATAACCCAACCGTGTAAGGAACGCAAAATCCGGGAACATAACACCGATATGACGGAAACTAGGGCGGCAAGAGTGGAACAAAACACTAGGCGAGAGGCCGAGCCTTCCACCCTTTACCAAGTATATAGATGCATTAAGATAAGATAATATAATGATATCCCAACAAGTAAATAATGTTCCAACAAGGAACGGCCTCCAATCTTCACCTGCAACTAGCAACGCTATAAGAGGGGCTGAGCAAAGCGGTAACATAGCCAATCAACGGTTTGCTAGGACATGGTGGGTTAGAGGTTTGACATGAAATTTGGGAGGCATGATAAGCAAGTGGTAGGCATCGTAGCATAGGCATAGCAAAAGAGCGAGCATCTAGCAAAGCAAAGATAGTAGTGATTTCGAGGGTATGATCATCTTGCCTGCAAAGTTGTCAGAGTTGACTGGATCCTCGAAAGCAAACTCAACGGGCTCCTCGTTAGCGAACTCGTCTCCCGGCTCTACCCAAACAAGACAAACAAGCAAAAAGGACACAATCAACCACGTGCAAGCTCAAACAACATGATGCAAACATGGTATGCTATGCGGGATGCGATATGTGATGCATATGCAAGATTTGACAAGGAATGAATGAACCTGGCCTCAACTTGGAAATCCAAGTGTTGGAAAGGTGAGGTGATTTCGGTTGAAATCGATATAAGAAGACCGAAGAGACAGTTGTGGCACACTTTGAAATACAAGTGTGCCACTGGAAAGGTGAGGCGATTTCTGTTGAAATCGATATAAAGAACACCGGAATCGGAGACACGGTTTGGAAATGGCAAGCAATTCAAATATGGCACTGGTCTGCGATATACAGCAAGTAGACATCTAAATGCAACAAGTTAAACATGCTACAGCACCCAAACATGGCAGGGGTCCATTCATGATTCTTAACAAAAGATGAACACTGAGCTACGGCCAATTCATCCATTAACATGTTCAAACATGCATGGCAAAAGAGCAATTGGTAAACATATCTCAGACTTAGTGAAATTAACACTTGTCTGGAATTTCAGATCAGATGGCACACTTTGAAGCAATAAAGCAATATGCTATAGGACCTTAACATGGCAAAGCAAGGCATGGCATGGAGCTACTCAAAGAGCTTAACAAAAGTCCCTTAGTGGCCTTGAGCCAAAAGGGATCAGAAAATACAATTGCAAGCATGTGAACATGGCAAAAACATAATCAGGTCCCAGACTTAGTGAAGAACTGGAGCATGCAAATCAGATATCAAGTAGGCATGTTTACGAGCTCGATACACTCACTATAGAGCAAGGCATGACAATATAAGCATACACCCATCAAGGATACACATTATACAAGCTAGACATGGCAAGAACAATAACATAGCATGCACGGATCAACTACAACATCCTCGGCAAAATTGCTAACAAGTAGACAATCTACCCAGATTCACGAAATAGCAAAAGTAGAGCTCGATTGACTCAAGCTAGGGTGCTCCATAATTGCAAACAAAGACATGGATGGATAGAGCACTACAAGATTAACAAATCATCCTTACTGATCATCCTCAAAAGAGGCACGGATCACTAGGAAACAACATGAACATATGGCATATTGATAAAAACAGATCAAGGACTTGTGGAAATTGCTAAGTCCCTGAAATCAGCATTAACGAATGCACCACTTTGCAAGCTTGTGCTAGTCACCACACACATCACAAAAATACATGGAGCACCTCTGGAAAGATGACAAAGCATATAACAAAACATATGTAGAGCTCATGGGCATATCATGCACACAATAATCATGGCAAAAATGACAAATAGCTATTTGGAGCAGCAGATCTGACAATTATCTCAAATAGCACTCTTCCAACAGCATTTCGGGCATCATGATGAACTCAAATGAAAATGATGCAATGAGATGAAATGATGTGCTCTCTGAGATGAACATTTCGATATGCTACATGCGCAAAACGGAGCTACAGATGCAAAGTTACGGCACGATGAACATAGCAATAAAATTAGGGTTAGGGACGAAAAGTCAACCGAGTTTTTGAATCTGGATCTGGATCCGGTTACTGTTCACGCACACTTCCCGAGGTTCGCCGGAGAACTCGAGGTCGCCGGAGGAAGAGTCGGCCGGAGCGGGGAGGAGCTCGCCGGCTTGCCGGAGTGGAGGAGGAGGCCGGAACCGGGGCGGCCGGTGGCCGCGGGCGATGGTTGCGGACAGCGCGGGTAACGGTGGTACGGCGGAGTACGAACTAAGGGCGTGTTGGAAATATGCCCTAGAGGCAATAATAAATTGGTTATTATTATATTTCCTTGTTCATGATAATCGTTTATTATCCATGCTATGAATTGTATTGATAGGAAACTCAGATACATGTGTGGATACATAGACAACACCATGTCCCTAGTAAGCCTCTAGTTGACTAGCTCGTTGATCAATAGATGGTTACGGTTTCCTGACCATGGACATTGGATGTCGTTGATAACGAGGATCACATCATTAGGAGAATGATGTGATGGACAAGACCCAATCCTAAGCATAGCACAGATCGTGTAGTTCGTATGCTAAAGCTTTTCTAATGTCAAGTATCATTTCCTTAGACCATGAGATTGTGCAACTCGGATACCGTAGGAGTGCTTTGGGTGTAAACGTCACAACGTAACTGGGTGGCTATAAAGGTACTACAGGTATCTCCGAAAGTGTCTGTTGGGTTGGCACGAATCGAGACTGGGATTTGTCACTCCGTGTAAGAGAGGTATCTCTGGGCCCACTCGGTAGGACATCATCATATGCACAATGTGATCAAGGAGTTGATCACGGGATGATGTGTTACGGAACGAGTAAAGAGACTTGCCGGTAACGAGATTGAACAAGGTATCGGGATACCGACGATCGAATCTCGGGCAAGTAATCCGCTAGACAAAGGGAATTGTATACGGGATTGATTGAAGTCCTCGACATCGTGGTTCATCCGATGAGATCATCGTGGAACATGTGGGAGCCAACATGGGTATCCAGATCCCGCTGTTGGTTATTGACCGGAGAGTCATCTCGGTCATGTCTGCATGTCTCCCGAACCCGTAGGGTCTACACACTTAAGGTTCGGTGACGCTAGGGTTATAGAGATATTAGTATGCGGTAACCCGAAAGTTGTTCGGAGTCCCGGATGAGATCCCGGACGTCACGAGGAGTTCCGGAATGGTCCGGAGGTAAAGAATTATATATAGGAAGTGCTATTTCGGCCATCGGGACAAGTTTCGGGGTCACGGTATTGTACCGGGACCACCGGAAGGGTCCCGGGGGTCCACCGGGTGGGGCCACCTGCCCCGGGGGGCCACATGGGCTGTAGGGGGTGTGCCTTGGCCTATATGGGCCAAGGGCACCAGCCCCAAGAGGCCCATGCGCCAAGAGAGAAAAAAAAGGGGAGAGTCCTACAAGGGGAAGGCACCTCCGAGGTGCCTTGGGGAGGATGGACTCCTCCCCACCCTTGGCCGCACCCTTCCTTGGAGGAAGGGGCAAGGGCTGCGCCTCCCCCTCTCCCTTGGCCCTATATATAGTGGGGAAAAAGGAGGAGCAAACCAATCTAAGGCCTGGCGCCTCCCTCTCCCTCCCGTGACACATCTCCCTCCTCCCGCAGCGCTTAGCGAAGCCCTGTTGGAATCCCGCTACTTCCACCACGCCGTCGTGCTGCTGGATCTCCATCAACCTCTCCCTCCTCCTTGCTGGATCAAGGCATGGGAGACGTACCGGGCTGTACGTGTGTTGAACGCGGAGGTGCCGTCCGTTCGGCACTAGGATCATCGGTGATTTGGATCACGACGAGTACGACTCCATCAACCCCGTTCTTGAACGCTTCCGCTTAGCGATCTACAAGGGTATGTAGATGCACTCTCCTTCCCCTCGTTGCTAGTCTCTCCATAGATAGATCTTGGTGACACGTAGGAAAATTTTGAATTTATGCTACGTTCCCAACAGTGGCATCATGAGCTAGGTCTATGCGTAGTTTCTATGCACGAGTAGAACACAAAGTAGTTGTGGGCGTTGATTTTGTTCAATATGCTTACCGTTACTAGTTCCAATCTTGATTCGGCGGCATCGTGGGATGAAGCGGCCCGGACCGACCTTACACGCTTACGTGAGACAGGTTCCACCGACTGACATGCACTAGTTGCATAAGGTGGCTAGCGGGTGTCTGTCTCTCCCACTTTAGTCGGATCGGATTCGATGAAAGGGTCCTTATGAAGGGTAAATAGCAATTGGCATATCACGTTGTGGTTTGCGTAGGTAAGAAACGTTCTTGCTAGAAACCCATAGCAGCCACGTAAAACATGCAACAACAATTAGAGGACGTCTAACTTGTTTTTGCAGGGTATGCTATGTGATGTGATATGGCAAAGGATGTGATGAATGATATATGTGATGTATGAGATTGATCAATTCAGAATACTACATGATGAGTATCGGTGACAAGATGATCATGGAGCCCCAAGATGGAGATCAAAGGAGCTATATGATATTGGCCATATCATGTCACTATTTGATTGCATGTGATGTTTATCATGTTTATACATCTTATTTGCTTAGAACGACGGTAGTAAATAAGATGATCCCTCATTAAAATTTCAAGAAGTGTTCTCCCCTAACTGTGCACCGTTGCTACAGTTCGTCGTTTCGAAGCACGTGTTATGATCGGGTGTGATAGATCCTTTCGTTCACATACAACGGGTGTAAGAAGTTTTACACATGCAAAAACACTTAGGGTTAACTTGACGAGCCTAGCATGTGACATGGCCTCGGAACACAGAGACCGAAAGGTCGAGCATGAGTCGTATAGAAGATACGATCAACATGAAGATGTTCACCGACGTTGACTAGTCCGTCTCACGTGTTAATCGGACATGGCCTAGTCGACTCGGATCGGTAATACTTAGATGACTAGAGGGATGTCTAATCTAAGTGGGAGTTCATAAGATGAACTTAATTATCCTGAACATAGTCAAAAGGATTTTGCAAATTATGTCGTAGCTCGCTTTAGTTCTACTGTTTAGATATGTTCCTAGAGAAAATTAGTTGAAAGTTGATAGTAGCAATTATGCGGACTAGGTCCGTAAACTGAGGATTGTCCTCATTGCTTCATAGAAGGCTTATGTCCTTAATGCACCGCTCAGTGTGCTGAACCTCGAACGTTGTCTGTGGATGTTGCGAACATCTGACATACACGTTTTGATAACTACGTGATAGTTCAGTTAAACGGTTTAGAGTTGAGGCACCGAAGACGTTTTTGAAACGTCAAACATATGAGATGTTTTGAGGGCTGAAATTGGGATTTCAGGCTCTGTGCCCACGTCAAGAGGTATAAGACCTCCGACGATTTTCTTAATGCAAACTAAGGAGAAAAGCTCAATTGTTGAGCTTGTGCTCAGATTGTCTGAGTACAACAATCATTTGAATCAAGTGGGAGTTGATCTTCCAGAAGATAGTGATGTTTCTCCGAAGTCATTACCACCAAGCTGCTAGAGCTTCGTGATGAACTATAATATATCAGGGACATATATGATGATCCTTGAGTTGTTCGTGATGTATGACACCGCGAAAGTAGAAATCAAGAAGGAGCATCAATTGTTGATGGTTAGTGAAACCACTAGTTTCAAGAAGGGATACTTCATGAAACGGCAATTCAGCTGCTGCTCTAGTGAAGAAACCCAAGGTTGAACCCAAACCCGAGACTAAGTGCTTCTGTAATAAGGGGAACAGCCACTGGAGCAGAATTACCCTAGATACTTGGTAGATGAGAAGGCTGGCAAGGTCGATAGAAGTATATTGGATATACATTGTGTTGATGTGTACTTTACTAGTACTCCTAGTAGCACCAGGGTATTAGATACCGGTTCGGTTGCTAAGTGTTAGTAACTCGAAATAAAAGCTACGGAATAAACGGAGACTAGCTAAAGGTGAGCTGACGATATGTGTTGGAAGTGTTTCCAATGTTGATATGATCAAGCATCGCACGCTCCCTCTACCATCGAGATTGGTGTTTTGCGTTGAGCATAGACATGATTGGATTATGTCTATCGCAATACGGTTATTCATTTAAGGAGAATAATGGTTACTCTGTTTATTTGAATAATACCTTCAATGGTCTTGCACCTAAAATGAATGGTTTATTGAATCTCGATCGTAGTGATACACATGTTCATGCCAAAAGATAGTAATGATAGTACCACCTACTTGTGGCACTGCCACGTAAGTCATATCGGTATAAAACGCATGAAGAAGCTCCATGTTGATGGATCTTTGGACTCACTCTTTTTGAAAAGTTTGAGACATGCGAACCATGTCTATTGGTGTATATGCATGAAGAAACTCCATGCAAATGGACCGTTTGGACTCACTTGATTTTGAATCACTTGAGACATGCAAATCATACCACATGGGCAAGATGACTGAAAGCCTCGTTTTCAGTAAAATGGAACTAGAAAGCAACTTGTTGGAAGTAATACATTTTGATGTGTGCAGTCCAATGAGTGCTGAGGCATGTAGTGGATATCGTTATGTTCTTACTTCACAGATGATTTGAGTAGATGTTGAGTATATTTACTTGATGAATCACGAGTCTGAATTATTGAAAGGTTCAAGTAATTTCAGGGTGAAGTTGAAAGATCGTCGTGACAAGAGGATAAAATATCTATGATATGATCATAGAGATGAATATCTGAATTACGAGTTTGGCACAGAATTAAGACATTGTGGAAATTGTTTCACAACTAATACAGCCTGGAACACCATAGTGTGATGGTGTGTCCGAACATCATAACTGCACCCTATTGGATATGATGCATACCATGATGTCTCTTATCGAATTACCACGATAGTTTATGGGTTAGGCATTAGAGACAACCACATTCACTTTAAATAGGGCACCACGTAATTCCGATGATATGACACCGTATGAACTATGGTTTAGAGAAACCTAAGCTGTCATTTCTTGAAAGTTTGGGGCTGCGACGCTTATGTGAAAAAGGTTTCAGGTAGATAAGCTCGAACCCAAAGCGGATAAATGCATCTTCATAGGACAACCCAAAACAGTTGGGTATACCTCCTGTCTCAGATCCGAAAGCAATAAAGGATTGTTTCTAGAATCGGGTCCTTTCTCGAGGAAAAGTTTCTCTCGAAAGAATTGAGTGGGAGGATGGTGGAGACTTGATGAGGTTATTGAACCGTCTCTTCAACTAGTGTGTGGCAGGGCACAGGAAGTTGTTCCTGTACCTACACCAATTGAAGTGGAAGCTTATGATAGTGATCATGAAACTTCAGATCAAGTCACTACCAAACCTCGTGGGATGACAAGGATGCGTACTACTTCAGAGTGGTACGTAATCCTGTCTTGGAAGTCATGTTGCTAGACAACAATGAACCTACGAGCTATGGAGAAGCGATGGTGGGCCTGGATTCCGATAAATGGCTCGAGGCCATAAATCCGAGAGAGGATCCATGTATGAAAACAAAGTGTAGACTTTGGAAGACTACTTGATGGTCGTAAGGCTGTTGAGTGAAGATGGATTTTAAAAGGAAGACGGACAATGATGGTAATGTCACCATTAAGAAAGCTCGACTTGTCGTTAAGATGTTTTCCGACAAGTTCAAGGAGTTGACTACGGTGAGACTTTCTCACTCGTAGCGATGCTAAGAGTCTGTTGGAATTATATTAGCGATTACTGCATTATTTATGAAATCTTGCAGATAGGATGTCAAAACATTGTTTCCTCGACGATTTTCTTGAGGAAAGGTTGTATGTGATACAACCGGAAGGTTTGTCAATCCTGAAAGATGCTAATAAGTATACAGCTCCAGCAATCCTTCTAAGGACTGGAGTAGAGCCATCTCGGAGTTGGAATTATGCTTTGATGAGATGATCAAAGATTTTGGGTTTATACAAAGTTTATGAGAAACTTGTATTTCCAAAGAAGTGAGTGGAGCACTATAGAATTTCTGATGAGTATATGTTGTTGACATATTATGGATCAGAAATGATGTAGAATTTCTGGAAAGCATATAGGGTTATTTGGAAAGTGTTTTCAATGAAAACCTGGATTAAGCTACTTGAATATTGAGCATCAAGATCTATAAGGAATAGATCAAAATGCTTAATGGTACTTTCAAATGAGCAATACCTTGACATGATCTTGAAGTGTTCAAGATGGATCAGTCAAAGAGGAGTTCTTGCCTGAGTTGTAAGGTATGAAGTTAAGACTTAAAAGCTCGACCACGGCAATAGAGAGAAAGGACGAAGGTCGTCTCCCTATGCTTAAGACATAGGCTCTACAGTATGCTATGCTGTGTACCGCACCTGAAGTGTGCCTATGCTGAGTTCAGTCAAGGGGTACAAGAGTGATCCAAGAATGGATCACAGGACAGCGGTCAAAAGTTATCCTTAGTAACTAGTGGACTAAGGAATTTTCTCGATTATGGAGGTGGTAAAAGAGTTCGTCGTAAAGGGTTAACGTCGATGCAGCTTAACACCTATCCGGATAGCTCAGATAGAGATACCGGATACGTATAATGGAGCAACAATTTAGAATAGCTTCCAAGTAGAACAGTATTTGGAAATAGGCTCCAAATAGAGGTGGTAAGCTACATCTAGGAGATGACATAGAGATTTGGTAAAGCGCACACGGCCTGAAAAGGTTCGACCCGTGACTAAAACTCTCTCACAAGCAACATGATCAAACCTAGAACTCATTGAGTGTTAATCACATAGTGATGTGAACTAGACTACTGACTCTAGTAAACTCTTGGGTGTTAGTCACATGGCGATGTGACCTGTGAGTGTTAATCACATGGCGATGTGAACTAGATTATTGACTCTAGTGCAAGTGGGAGACTGTTGGAAATATGCCCTAGAGGCAATAATAAATTAGTTATTATTATATTTCCTTGTTCATGATAATTGTCTTTATTCATGCTATAACTGTATTATCCGGAAATCGTAATACACGTGTGAATACATAGACCATAATATGTCCCTAGTAAGCCTCTAGTTGACTAGCTCGTTGATCAATAGATGGTTACGGTTTCCTAACCATGGACATTGGATGTCGTTGATAACGGGATCACATCATTAGGAGAATGATGTGATGGACAAGACCCAATCCTAAGCCTAGCACAAGATCGTGTAGTTCGTTTGCTAAAGCTTTTCTAATGTCAAGTATCATTTCCTTAGACCATGAGATTGTGCAAACTCCCGGATACCGTAGGAATGCTTTGGGTGTATCAAACGTCACAACGTAACTGGGTGGCTATAAAGGTGCACTACAGGTATCTCCGAAAGTGTCTGTTGGGTTGGCACGAATCGAGACTGGGATTTGTCACTCCGTGTAAGCGGAGAGGTATCTCTGGGCCCACTCGGTAGGACATCATCATATGCGCAAATGTGACCAGAGTTGATCACGGGATGATGTGTTACGGAACGAGTAAAGAGACTTGCCGGTAACGAGATTGAACAAGGTATAGGATACCGACGATCGAATCTCGGGCAAGTACAATACCGCTAGACAAAGGGAATTGTATACGGGATTGATTAAGTCCTTGACATCGTGGTTCATCCGATGAGATCATCGTGGAACATGTGGGAGCCAACATGGGTATCCAGATCCCGCTGTTGGTTATTGACCGGAGAACGTCTCGGTCATGTCTGCATGTCTCCCGAACCCGTAGGGTCTACACACTTAAGGTTCGATGACGCTAGGGTTATAAAGGAAGTTAGTATGTGGTACCGAATGTTGTTCGGAGTCCCGGATGAGATCCCGGACGTCACGAGGAGTTCCGGAATGGTCCGGAGGTAAAGAATTATATATAGGAAGTGCTATTTCGGCCATCGGGACAAGTTTCGGGGTCACCGGTATTGTACCGGGACCACCGGAAGGGTCCCGGGGGTCCACCGGGTGGGGCCACCTGCCCCGGGGGGCCACATGGGCTGTAGGGGGTGCGCCTTGGCCTACATGGGCCAAGGGCACCAGCCCCACTAAGGCCCATGCGCCTAAGAGAGAGAGAGGGGGCAAACCCTAATGGGATATGGGCCTTAGGGCCCATATTGGTGCGCCTCCCTCTCCCATCCCCTCTTGGCCGCCCCTTGCCTCCCCATCTAGGGCTGCCCCCCTAGGGGTGGGAACCCTAGAGGGGGCGCAGCCCCTCCCCTTCCCTATATAATAGAGGCCTAGGGCTGCCCCAAAACACACGTGATTTGATCTCTCGTTGGTGCAGCCCTGCATCTCTCTCTCCCTCCTCTTCTGTGGTGCTTGGCGAAGCCCTGCAGGATTGCCACGCTCCTCCATCACCACCACGCCGTTGTGCTGCTGCTGGATGGAGTCTTCCTCAACCTCTCCCTCTCTCCTTGCTGGATCAAGGCTTGGGAGACGTCACCGGGCTGTACGTGTGTTGAACGCGGAGGTGTCGTCCGTTCGGCACTTGGACATCGGTGATTTGAATCACGACGAGTACGACTCCATCAACCCCGTTCACTTGAACGCTTCCGCTTAGCGATCTACAAGGGTATGTAGATGCACTCTCCTTCCCCTCGTTGCTAGATTACTCCATAGATTGATCTTGGTGATGCGTAGAAAATTTTGAATTTCTGCTACGTTCCCCAACAAAATTAATGCTGCTTTGTTGAATCTTGTCATGAAAGATCATTTTCTGGCCTTCCTAGTGAAGTGCACTACCCATCTAAACAACTTTTTTTTGTGTGTATGCAAAAGAAGAAAGATGTGGACAATGATATTATTAAATTGAAGCTATTTCCGTTTTAGCTTAGAGATCGTGCTAAAAATTGGTTTTCCTCTTTGCCTAAAAATAGTATTGATTCTTGGAATAAGTGCAAAGATGCTTTTATCTCTAAGTATTTTCCTCCCGCTAAGATCATCTCTCTTAGAAACGATATTATGAATTTTAAGCAACTTGATCATGAGCATGTTGCATAATCTTGGGAGAGGATGAAATTAATGATACGTAATTGCCCTACACATGGTTTGAATTTATGGATGATTATACAAAAAAATTAAGCCGGATTGAATTTTGCTTCTAGAAATCTTTTAGATTCGGCCGCGGGAGGCGCTTTTATGGAAATCACTTTAGGATAAGCTACTAAACTCCTAGATAATATTATGGTTAATTATTCTCAATGGCACACCGAAAGATCTACTAGTAAAAAGGTTCATGCGATAGAAGAGATTAATGTTTTGAGTGGAAAGATGGATGAACTTATGAAATTGTTTGCTAATAAAAGTGTTTGTCTACTTTGATTGAGAATAATAATAAATCTATGGATGTGAATTTTGTTGGTAGAAATAATTTTGGTAACAACGCATATAGAGGAAACTTTAATTCTAGGTCGTTCCCTAGTAATTCCTCTAATAATTATGGTAATTCCTACAACAACTCTTATGGAAATTTTAATAATATCCCCTCTGATTTTGAGACTAGTGTTAAATAATTTATGATTTCATAAAAGAATTTCAACTTTTGTCTTGAATCTTTCGGATCTGAATATTCATGCCACAATAAAGAGAATTACATTGAGAATTATGCTAGGTAGCATCCCACATCAAAAATTCTGTTTTTATCATTTACCTACTCGAGAACGAGAAGGAATTAAGCTTGAGGATGCTTGATACTGAAGGAAATATGCCCTAGAGGCAATAATAAAGTTATTATTTATTTCCTTATATCATGATAAATGTTTATTATTCATGCTAGAATTGTATTAACCGGAAACATAATACTTGTGTGAATACATAGACAAACAGAGTGTCACTAGTATGCCTCTACTTGACTAGCTCGTTGAATCGAAAGATGGTTATGTTTCCTAGCCATTGACATGAGTTGTCATTTGATTAATGGGATCACATCATTAGGAGAATGATGTGATTGACTTGACCATTCTTGAGCTTAGCACTCGATCGTTTAGTATGTTGCTATTTCTTTCTTCATGACTTATACATGTTCCTATGACTATGAGATTATGCAACTCCCTTTACGGAGGAACGCTTTGTGTGCTACCAAACGTCACAACGTAACTGGGTGATTATAAAGTGCTCTAAAGGTGTCTCCGAAGGTACTTGTTGGTTGGCGTATTTCGAGATTAGGATTTGTCACTCCGATTGTCGGAGAGGTATCCCTGGGCCCTCTCGGTAATGCACATCACTTAATCCTTGCAAGCATTGGAACTAATGAGTTAGTTGCGGGATGATGTATTACAGAACGAGTAAGAGACTTGCCGGTAACGAGATTGAACTAGGTATTGACATACCAACAATCGAATCTCGGGCAAGTAACATACCGATGACAAAGGGAACAACGTATGTTGTTATGCGGTCTGACCGATAAAGATCTTCGTAGAATATGTGGGAGCCAATATGAGCATCCAGGTTCCGCTATTGTATTGACCGAATGTGTCTCGGTCATGTCTACATAGTTCTCGAACCCGTAGGGTCCGCTCGCTTAAATTTCGATGACGTTATATTATGAGTTTACGGTTTTGATGTACCGAAGGTTGTTCGAGTCTCGAATGTGATCACGTACATGACAAGGAGTCTCGAAATGGTCGAGACATGAAGATTGATATATTGGAAGCCTATATTTGGATATCGGAAATGTTCCGGGTGAAATCGGGATTTTACCGGAGTACCGAGGGGTTACCGGAACCCCCCGGGGGCTTAATGGGCCATAGTGGGCCTTTGTGGAGAAGAGGAGAGGCGGCGAGGGCAGGGCCGCGCGCCCCTCCCCCTAGTCCGAATAGGACAAGGAGAGGGGGGCGGCACCCCCCTTTCCTTCCTCTCTCTCCCTCCTCTTTCCCCTCCACTCTAATCCAACAAGGAAAAGGGAGGGAGTCCTACTCACGGTGGGAGTAGACCTCCTGGCGCGCCCCTCCTGGTCGGCCGCCTCCCCCTTTGCACTTTATATACGGGGCAGGGGCACCCTAGATACAACAATTGATCGTTGATCTTTTAGCCGTGTGCGGTGCCCTCCACCATAGTCCCACCTCGATAATACTGTAGCGGTGCTTAGGCGAAGCCTGCAATCGGTAGAACATCATCATCGTCACCATGCCGTCGTGCTGACGAAACTCTCCCTCAACACTCGGCTGGATCGGAGTTCGAGGGACATCATCGGGCTGAACGTGTGCTGAACTCGGAGGTGCCGTGCGTTCGGTACTTGATCGGTCGGATCGTGAAGACGTACGACTACATCAACGCGTTGTGCTAACGCTTCCGCTTTCGGTCTACGAGGGTACGTGGACAACACTCTCCCCTCTCGTTGCTATGCATCACCATGATCTTGTGTGTGCGTAGGAAATTTTTTTGAAATTACTATGTTCCCCAACAGTGGCATTCGAGCCTGGTTTTATGCATTGATGTTATATGCACGAGTAGAACACAAGTGAGTAGTGGGCGATATAAGTCATACTGCTTACCAGCATGTCATACTTTGGTTCGGCGGTTGTCGGTGTCAAAACCGGCGGATCTCGGGTAGGGGGTCCCAAACTGTGCGTCTAGGTCGGATGGTAATATGAGGCAGGGGACACGATGTTTTACCCAGGTTCGGGCCCTCTTGATGGAGGTAAAACCCTACGTCCTACTTGATTAATATTGATGATATGGGTAGTACAAGAGTAGATCTACCACGAGATCAGAGAGGCTAAACCCTAGAAGCTAGCCTGTGGTATGATTGTATGTTGTGATTGTCGTCCTATGGACTAAAACCCTTCGGTTTATATAGACACTGGAGAGGGTTAGGGTTACACAAGGTCGGTTACAATGGAGGAGATATCCATAGCCGTGTTGCCTAGCTTGCCTTCCACGCCAAGTAGAGTCCCATCCGGACACGAGACGAAGTCTTCAATCTTGTATCTTCATAGTCTAACAGTCCGGCCAATGGAGATAGTCCGGCTATCCGGAGACCCCCTAATCCAGGACTCCCTAAGTAGCCCCTGAACCAGGCTTCAATGACGATGAGTCCGGCGCGCAGTATTGTCTTCGGCATTGCAAGGCAGGTTCCTTCTCCGAATACATCACAGAAGAATTTGAATACGAGGATAGTGTCCGACCCTGCAAAATAAGTTCCACATTCCACCGTAGAGAGAATAATATTTTCGCAGATCTAATTTGTTGGCTTGTTTTGGCAGCATGACGTTACATCATGGCCCGGTGATTATTCGAACCGTTTCTTTTAACCAGCCCCGCACATAACGCGAGGCAGTTTTTCGACACGTCTTGTCAAAGTAGTGATCATGTCCCCTTATTACGGGATTCTCATCAATACGGGCGTGGGTAACCCAACCGCGCCATCAATTGTGGCGCTTGGGGGATAAGCGAGTTTTACCAAGCAAGTGGGGACGCTTAGTTTCATCTGCCCATATAAAGGGATAAGGATTCACCTTTATATCCATGCCTTCTTCCTCCCTTACCCATCCGTTTTCGCACACTCGAGCTCTAGCGCCCAAGTCCGCACTTCCCACCTCGACCTTCTCCAATCATGTCCGGAGCGGGAGGCAGGTGGATGGTCTCCTCCGTCACGGAGGGAGACATCAAGAAACTGAGGAGAGCTGGATACCTGCCCGACGACATCACGCACCGACTCCCAGATGAGGGGCAGCTCATCCCCACCCTCAGGCCCCATGAGAGGGTAGTATTCCTCACCCAATTCCTCCACGGACTGGGATTCCCTCTCCATCCCTTTGGTCGGGGGCTCATGTTTTATTACGGCCTGGATTTCCACGATATGGCCCCGAACTTCATCCTCAACATCTCGGCGTTTATCGTCGTGTGCGAGGCCTTCCTCCGCATCAAGCCCCACTTCGGCTTATGGCTGAAGACCTTCAATGTCAAGCCAAGGTGGTGGGCGGCCGCCAGGCGGAGTGCGGAGGCGCCATGGTGGGCAAGATGCCCAACATAACATGGCTCGAGGGCTCCTTTGTGGAAACCATAAAGGGGTGGCAATCGGGGTGGTTCTATATCACCGAGCCGCGCGACCCTGCATGGGCAGCGGCCCCCGAGTTCCAATCTGGCATCCCCACGCGCTCACCTCCTGGAAAGAGAAGGGCCTGTCCTGGGGTAGTTCGAAAGAGCTGACCGGACTCCAAACATGTATTCAAAACATGGTGGACAAGAAGCTCAAGCTTGTCAACATAGTCCAGGTTATGCTCATCCGCCGGATACTCCCGTGCCAACAACGGGAGTTCAACTTGTGGGAGTTCAATCCGGCGCAGCACCGAACTCTGAACAGGCTCTTCGACACGACTCATGAAGACGCCTGGAGGGTGCTGTTCAAAAGTGCCGAGGTCCCCTCCCCCCTATTACTGAGGATCGCGGATTCAGCGCGAAGCGCCAAGCCAGTGCGGTAAGCTGCTTTAACTTTCACAGGATACTTATTTTTTATATAGATTGACTCTATGCAGGATCTAAACTCGCGTACCTTTGACAGGACTAGCAGAAGATGGCCGGACAGATCGACTGTCCGGCTCCTTTGCCCGAAGGCCCCGCAGACGCTCTTTTGGCGAAGATGTTGACTCCGGCCCCTTATACGATGCCGGAGAAGACCAAGAAGGCCAAGGGAACCCAAAAGAGTTCCCGACGCCAGGCGTCGTCGGACTCATCGTCCGATGACTCTGCGGCGCACTCTTCCCCCGAAGACGAGGAGGAAGAAGAAGAAGATGATCCCCCACCGACTGGGGGAGACAAGAAAAGGAAGTCCGCCCCAACCGGGGAGGCCGGAGGGTCCAAGAAGGGAAGGACTCTCCTTCCGGACGGTTCCACCGCCGCCGACAAAGGCGAAGACGAGTGGTTGCCCAGGGTCAAGCCCCCGGGGAGATCGTAAGTATTCGGATACCAGAGTAACTCATAGGATTCCTTTGTCGCACTGCTTTCCCTAACGTCGAACGCAATTATGCAGGCCACCGCGAGCCAGTATCGATGTATCATTGGACGGGTCCTTGGGCTTGTCGGACATGGATAGCGATCCAGTCCCGACCGCCACCTCCCCTCATCCTGCCGACGACGCCGAGGTGTTGTCTCAAGAGGCACCGGATCGAGGGGAGACAGTCCCGGAGGCGCCTCAAGGCGACCTTCTGGACTCTGTGAGCCGAGGGGACGAGGCCCTCGAGAGCTCCGAGTTCGGCCCACAGCCGAACACCGCGCCGGACCCTCCAGCGGTTCCAGGCTCGGGCAGGCGGCCTCCTTCTAAGAGGGGCAAGACGCCTGTGCCGGTGACCTCTGTCCATCCAGAGGCACTGGACAATCTGCTGGAAGCGCTTAGCAGCGCTTCCATCGATGAGGAGCACCGCACTATCATGAGTGCGGTGATCCAGAACGTTCAGTCCGCCAAGAGCAGATTGACTAAAGCCTGTGCCAGCCTTCTAACAGGCTTTGAGGTAAGTGTTTTAAAATGTAGTAGAAATATTACCGCATAGACAGTAGCCCCTGATGCTTTGTTCGGTGTTCACAAAGAAAAGCCGAACAGAGGATCAAATAATATCGCAGGAGTCTAATATAAGTATGTCAATATGCATATGCAGGCTTCGCTGCTGGCGTCCGCCGCACTGACTGCGGAGGTCGCCGTACTGAAGCAGGACCTCGAGGGGTCCAGGAAAGAGCTCGGCCTTGCCAAGAGGCAGCTCGAGGAGAACAAGGGTAAGTAATACCCTGTCTATAGATATGTATATATAAAAAAGGACGCGATTGCAAAATGACAGGATCATTGTATGTTTGCCAGGGGCCACGACCGAGGTGGCGACCCTGAAGCAAGCGCTAACCAAGGCCGAAGATAAAGCAGCCAAGGAGCGCATCGAGCGAGAGAAGCACGAGGCTCGGGTGGGCGAGGTGCAGCAAGAGCTCCAGGCTCTTGTGGCGAAGCACGAGGCGTTGGAGCTTGACTCCAAGACGCGGGAGTCTGAGCTTGCCGCGGCCCTCGAGAGTGTAAAAAGTGCCAAGGCCGAAGCCCAAAAGGCCCTCAAGGAGATCGACGCAATGAAGAAGATAGCGGCGGGTAAGGCATTCTATATGCAGAGCAAGCGTGTAAAAGTAAATTACCGATTACTTACCCGAATTCGGAGCTCTCCAGGAGCATTCACAGATTTGCCCCGCAGCGTGTCGGATGTCGCGCAGTTTTAGCAGGCCGAGGAGGGAAGCTCAACAGAGAAGCTGTTCTGGTCTCAGTATACTGGGACCGAACACCCAATGCCTCTGAGCGACCAGCTAAAGTAGCTGGTCGAGCTGCACAAGGCGGCCGAACAGGCCATGAAGGGCCTTATAGTCCGGCCGTGGCCTGGCGACGTCCTTCCGAACAGCTACTTCGGCCTGGTGAGGCGGCTTGTGGATGCCTGCCCACGGCTGGAGGTCATCAAGCGGTCCGTCTGCATCGAAGGTGCACGCCGGGCTTTCGCCCGTGTGAAGGTGCAGTGGGCCAAGCTAGACGTTGTGAAGCTGATCAAGGAAGGGCCGCCGCAGGGCAAGGAGCATCGCACCCCCGAAATTTATTATGAGGGTGTCCTGAAGGGTGCCCGTCTTGTAGCGGACGAATGTTCAAAGGATGTAATATTTGAGTAAACTTGCTCGTGTGATCCTGTATGATGAAAACTTGTTTCATATGCGCTATGCAACGCTTGTGTGAATTTAAAATATTACCTTCTGTTTGGCTGTTTATCCAATCTGAGAGATGGCTAGTCCTCGGCTTCTGCCCCCATGCCACGAGTGCTGGGGTGTTCGGGATAAACCTGAGCACTCTTGTTCCCATATTTGGGTCCTTCGAGGGAGGTGCTCAGCACAACAAACAAGGCAACCGGACTAATAATGCTTTATCACTCTCACTTAGCCATAGAATTCTATAATTTTAAATTTCGGCGAAGCCCCTGGTATTGGAAGGCCGAATTCGGGGCGCGATACATGCCTGTAAGCCGGACAGGGCCGGCCCCTCGCCCTAAGAGGCATAAGTCTTTAGGGACTCGAAAAACCTCGCCGAACAGCGACCAGTCTCTCGCCTTATCATGACAGTCAGTTTTAGCTTTCTCTACTGAGGTGCTAAGCCCGGCAGAACCGGGGCACGATCGCAGTAGTTCTCCTAGCGCTACCTTAGCCGATAGAGCGGAACGTAAGGTACCAAAACATAGGAGGGGCAAACCCAACATTTGACCAAAGACATGATTCGGAGCTGATGTATATAATGCCTATAGTTCGGGGTGCCGCACTTTGTTGAAAGTGTTCGGACTTTTCACACCATATTGTGGGGTACGTAAGCCCCTGGTGTATTGGCCGTACCAGAGTGTACGATTGCAAGGCATCATTAATGAACACACACACACACACATATATATATATATATTATAACAAGAATGCAATAATAGTCATAATGCCATGCATTGTTTATTAAAAAATTGCGTTAAAGCAGAGTGATACAGATAGTGCAATAAGCAAAGAGTAGGAGTATGTCCCTTCCAAGGGCAAGCTGAGGAATGATATTAAATTGAATATTTCACTCGTTACTGTAATCAACCTGGGAATTCCGTGGTATGACATAACTGTCTGCCTCCTTGGTTGCTGCATCATGTGTTTGGCAATAGTGCTGCCAGACCGTGTTTCCAGAGATTAAGGTCCTGAAAGAAAAAAGAAAAATAACCAAACGGGAAGCCCCTAGTGCGGTTTAGGCCGCGTTTTGGGGCGTGCCGCAGTTGTGCCCCCCTCCCCACCTGTGCCCAAGGTATTTTTAATGCGTAATTATATACACGCGGCACGAATTTCGTCGTTGAGCTGGGATTGGGGTGGCCGCCGTATTGCTACGCGAGCTCAGATCGCGCCAGGCGGTCTATTTGCCGATTGCCCCGAGCGCGCTTGAAGGTGTCCGGGCTTTGAAGTGCCGAACTAGTTGATTGCCTTAAGAGGCTGCTTTGCGCTTCTACTACGAGGGACGCGGTGTGCTCCTCTGTTCGGAGAGAGCACTCTGTGTTTCCTTTGACTGTAATAACTCGGCGAGGTCCTGGCATCTTGAGCTTGAGGTATGCATAATGCGGTACCGCATTGAATCAAGCGAATGCGGTTCGCCCGAGCAGCGCGTGATAACCACTGCGGAACGGGACTATATCGAAGATTAACTCTTCGCTTCGGAAATTATCCGAGGATCTGAAGACCACTTCCAGTGTAACTGAGCCTGTGCAATGGGCCTCCACACCTGGAATGACGCCCTTAAAGGTTGTTTTGTGGGTTTGATCCTTGAGGGGTCTATACCCATTTTGCGCACCGTGTCCTGATAAAGCAGATTCAGGCTGCTGCCGCCATCCATAAGGACTCGAGTGAGGTGAAATCCGTCAATGATTGGGTCTAGGACCAATGCGGCGAATCCGCCATGACGGATACTAGTGGGGTGGTCCCTGCGATCGAAGGTGATCGGGCAGAAGGACCAAGGGTTGAAGTTTGGGGCGACTGGCTCCAACGCATATACGTCCTTGAGCGCATGCTTCCGCTCCCTCTTGGGGATGTGGGTCGCGTATATCATGTTCGCCGTCCGCACTTGCGGGGGAAACCTCTTCTGCCCTCCGGTGTGCGGCTGTCGGGGCTCCTCCTCGTCATCGCTATGCGGCCCCTTGTCCTTGTTTTCGGCAATTAACTTGCCAGCCTGCTTGAACACCCAACAATCCCTGTTGGTGTGATTGGTTGGCTTGCCTGGGGTGCCGTGTATTTGACACGAGCGATCGAGTATACGGTCCAAGCTGGACGGACCCGGCGTACTTTGTTTGAATGGCTTTTTCCGCTGACCGGGTTTACAGCCTTTGAATCCGGCATTGACTGCCGCATCCTCAGTATTTTCGCTGTTAATGCGGCGCTTATGCTTGTTGCGACGTGACCTGCTATTGCCGTCCTTGGTATCTGAGGTACCATGGTTCTTTGATATGTTATTACTGCGAGCCAGCCAACTGTCTTCTCCCACACAAAAGCGGGTCATGAGCGTCGTGAGAGCTGCCATAGATTTCGGCTTTTCCTGACCAAGGTGCCGGGCTAGCCAGTCGTCTCGGATGTTGTGTTTGAAAGCCGCTAAGGCCTCCGCATCCGGACAGTCGACGATTTGATTTTTCTTTGTAAGGAACCGAGTCTAGAATTGCCTAGCGACTCTTCTGGCTGCTGAATTATGTGGCTCAAGTCATCGGCTTCTGCTGGTCGCACATAAGTGCCCTGAAAGTTGTCGAGGAATGTGGCTTCCAGATCTTCCAAACAGCTAATGGAGTCCGCTGGCAAGCTGTTAAGCCAATGCCACGCTGGTCCTTTGAGCTTTAGTGGGAGGTATTTGATGGCGTGTAAGTCATCACCGCGGGCCATGTGGGTGTGGAGGAGGAAATCCTCAATCCATACTGCGGGATCTGTTGTGCCGTCGTATGATTCAATATTTACAGGTTTGAAACCTTCTGGGAATTGATGTTCCATTACTTCGTCTGTGAAGCATAAGGGGTGTGCGGTGCCTCTGTATTAGGCTATATCGCGACGCAGCTCGAATGGGTCTTACCCGCTGTGTTCGGCCCGGTCGGATTTGCTTTTACTGTATCCGGCGTGACGTTTATCGTCTCGCAGAGTGGTGCGCCATCGTGATCCGTAGATCAATCTTGCATGCTTTGCTTTGTCCTCCCAATATGTCTTGCAGGTCTGGCGTATCTCCCCATGCCTTTTTATTTGAATGGTGTTGGGGTGCAGGCTGAGCTTTTGACTGGAATGCCTCTCTATCGCGGCCATGAGGTGCCGATCAGCCGTATCATACGCTTCTTCCTCCAGTCGGGGTAGTAACCTGTACTTTGGGTAATTCTTGGAGGGGCGCTCGAGTTTATATTCCTCGGCCACGAGGACTTCAGTCCATTTGTTAGCTAGCAGATCTTGATCAGCTTGAAGCTGCTGCTGCTTTTTCTTCAGGCTATTTGCCGTGGCCATAAGCCGGCGCTTGAAGCGCTCTTGTTCGACGGGATCCTCTGGTACGGCGAATTCATCGTCGCCGAGGCTTGCCTCGTCTTCGGAGGGGGGATGTAGTTTTCATCCTCCTCCTCTCCGTCTGCCGCTCTCTCAGGAGAGCTGGCTCCTTCATCCTCCTGCTCTAAATCTTGCTGGAGGGGATTGTTGTTGTCTTCGGCGCTATCTGGAGTGTTATTATCTCCTGTGCCGGTATCACCACTTTTTCTTTGGCGGGACTTAGAGCGGCGCCGCTAACATCGGCGCTTGGGTTGCTTCCTGGAGGGGTCATCCTCCGCTATCTCGTCGCCATTGCCTTCGTTGGGTGTATCCACCATGTATATGTCATATGACGAGGTGGCTTTCCAGTGCCCTATAGGTGCTGGTTCATGTTCGTCTCCTACATCGTCGTCCATACCGTCGATGTCTCCGGAGTCGAAGTCGAGCATGTCGGTTAAATCATCGACAGTGGCTACAAAGTGGGTGGTGGGTGGGCGTCAAATTTCTTCATCGTCCACATCCCAATCTTGTTGGCCATAGTCCGGCCAGGGCTCTCCTGACAAAGAGAGAGACCTTAGTGAATTCAGAATGTCGCCGAAGCGCGAGTGCTGAAAGATATCCGCGGCGGTGAATTCCATGATCGGCGCCCAATCGGATTCGTTTGGCAGGGGTGCGGGCGATTCGGAGTCAGAAAAAGAGTCCGGCACCTTGGAGTCACGGGCTGCGCAGAGGATTATGCTGGTGTTCGGCTCGATCGCCGTTCAGACTGCGGACCCTGAGGCGGTGTCTAACCACCAGTCCTCGATTGGCGCAATTGGCTCCGAACTAAGGGTCGGAGCTGATGCAGGCGCGGCCTCTGGGGTACTGATCGGCGGCAGAGCTAGGTCATACCCATCGCGACAGTGCGGCGCGCCCGGCTGTGGCTCGAATCCGTCGAAGATCAAGTCTCCGTGGATGTCGGCCGTGTAGTTCAAACTTCCAAATTTGACCTGATGGCCAGGGGCGTAGCTTTCAATCTGCTCCAGATGGCCAAGCGAATTAGCCCGCAGAGCAAAGCCGTCGAATACGAAGATCTGTCCGGGGAGAAAAGTCTCACCCTGGACCGCATCGCTATCGATGATAGTAGGCGCCATCAAGCATAACGGCGACGACACAGAGGAACTCTCAATGAAAGCACCAATGTCGGTGTCAAAACCGGCGGATCTCGGGTAGGGGGTCCCGAACTGTGCGTCTAGGCCGGATGGTAACAGGAGGCAGGGGACACGATGTTTTACCCAGGTTCGGGCCCTCTTGATGGAGGTAAAACCCTACGTCCTGCTTGATTAATATTGGTGATATGGGTAGTACAAGAGTAGATCTACCACAAGATCAGAGAGGCTAAACCCTAGAAGCTAGCCTATGGTATGATTGTATGTTGTGATTGTCGTCGGACTAAAACCCTTCGGTTTATATAGACACCGGATCTCTCTCTG